>NW_021133292.1:0-1772 GCF_004193835.3 Ostrinia furnacalis
AAGTTGTTATAAAAATTCTATAAAACATAAAAAAATGTTGCGTAGTTAAACACCGCTTTACTATGAGCAGAGAAAAATTATTATAACTTTAATTAGGTACCTACTTAAAATTCAAAATCTTGATTGAAATATGGGCTCTATCCTGTCAGATGTCGGAGTTCCTCCCTTTATAATAACAATAGCTTAGAAAAATACAATTATTATGAATTGAAGAGCAAATTTGTGCAAGTGTAATCATTTGTCGTTTTGCGTGTATCCCGAATTAGTGCGCATTGTTTGTGGAGGGCTCTCCCGACATCTGTCGGCTCTACCTATGTTATTATACCAACCATATTTGTGTAGCTTAGGATTATTTGATTCAAGATCATTGTGGAAGAAGCTTGGAAAATAAAAGTACAATGTCAGTTATTTTTCTATTTTTATTTATTTTTAAACTTTAAGCTATGTTTCTTTAATTTTTAAGAACACACTATACATTTAGTTAAATGTAATTTCTTTAGATAGTGGAGGAGGCTCATAGTCCAGCAGTGGACTGTAAAGGGCTGTTGATGATGAATTTCTTTAGATAGGTAGTATTTTTAGGGTAACAAGGAATGCTTTATAATTATATCCGTGGCTTAACTCAGAAGTTCTTGAATCTAATTATGACAAAATAAATATCAAAATAGGGGATAGCAATTATGATATCATTATTTTTACTATCACATTTTTTTGGGGTATCCAAGATAGTGATTAAAATAATTAAACTAATCACCCAAAATCGCCTGGAACTCGGATGACAAATGCTGACAGATAGCCGACCGACAGCGATGACATTGTCATTTATAAGGCCGACTAAAATCATTAACTCGCGCACCCCACCGATTACGGTTAATATTTTAACAAAATACCACTTTTAAGTTGGCTGCACAAGGGACAAGCTTTGAGCCGAAACGTTTTTAATGTCATTATTTCAACTAATAACTAAACAAGGTATTCATTAAAATGAAGTAGGTATAACGTAGAAATAAAAAAATATAAACTAACTTATTTTGAAAACAAACTAAAATATTTAAATCTTTGAGCGTACCTGTCCATGTTCACTTACCTACTCACATTAGAAAAAGTAGATTTTTTTTACAGTCTAATTTTTTAGAAATCAGCAGAAATGTCATCAAAAATGGCCAACTGACATAAAAATATTTTTGGTCTGTGAACTAGTGATGCGACAAAACCTCTCGTTAATCGCGAAGTGAAATGATTGTAGTACTTGTGTATCATCGCCGGGTGATCGTCAAAATACTAAAAATATGCAACAAAGTCGCAACATTGAATGTGATGTGAACTGATAATGAAATTTTCGAGAACAGGAAACAAACTGTATGCACAGATGTAATCAAAAAACACACTGGACAGTAAAACAATCAATGATATCCGTAAAGTTATTAAACTTCAGATAGTTGCAAAAAGTTCTGTTTGACGGTGTTGCTACTAATGACATCTCGCTCGCTCTGTTCTTTGTTGCTCTATTCCGCTAAGGAGGTAATTTAAGATGCTATCAATGGAAAGAAGATTTTTATTTTCTTTTAAGTTATTTATAAAGTTATTTATTATTATTTACTTATATATGAAAATAAGCAATGGAACAATACGTAAGCATAATTGCATAAAAAAGTAAAATAATTTCGTTTAAATAAAACCGACTAAAAATTAAACTGACTCCGAAAAAGTAGAAAAAAAATTTTACGTTATCTCCAATATTGTCGAAGTTATCGCTGGAAAACTAAACAAAG
>NW_021133293.1:0-658 GCF_004193835.3 Ostrinia furnacalis
GCCTGTCGGTAATTATTCATAATAACCGGCGATTATTCATAATTTTCAATTTATCACTTTAACCGTAACACTTATATCAATTGATATAAGTGTTACGGTTAAAGTGATAAATTGAAAATTAGAAAATAGTTATTGTGTAAACTTAAAAGCGAAGGCAAAATTCAAACAACAGCTACATTTTATTTGAAGCAGAAAATTACCATCAGAATACTATTAAGTATTTATTACATAAAAAAGAAGTAGTAAAAATATTAACTCGCAGAAGAATGGGACACCTGGCCTATTATATTTACCGGTGATTTTATTAATAATTTAGCACCCGGGCGATCCCAGTTGCACTTTAAAGTATCAGAGTTATTATTCCAGCAAATACAATTATTTCTTACAAGTTTACATGAATAACAAGTTATATTCGTATCCTTACTAATACTAAAAAACTAATCTCAAACTACGAAGAAATACCGCAGTGTCTCAAGACAAAAGTCTTCGAGCAGTGTGTGCTGCCAGTGTTGATTTATGGATCTGAAACGTGGTCGCTTACTATGGCTATAAGTTTGTTTAACCATAAATTATATCGATTGATATAAGTGTTACGGTTAAAGTGATAAATTGAAAATTATGAATAATCGCCGGTTATTATGAATAATTACCGACAGGC
>NW_021133294.1:0-1298 GCF_004193835.3 Ostrinia furnacalis
TAATTATTTGTTAGATTGACAAATAAAATTATACGTGTCCAATATTTTTTGATATTAAACATTACGGACTAAAAAAATTTTTTTAGGCAACTAGCCTATTTGAACGCACAGCGTTGAATAGAGCTCTGTTATCGGTTCGTGTGTCACCCTGTGCGCCCACATGCACTGTGAGACCCCGTGAGTAAAATAGTAAGTATGCGAAATAAAAGACGTATAAAACCCATAGTAGGTTCCCTGATTCCGTATACAGCCCAGGATATCTTTACCAAACCGCTAGTTGTACTAAAGTATTCCTTATCCAAGAGTCTGAAGACGTTCGACAAATTCTATTTTAGATTCCTTTAAATTTTGTATCAGTTAACTTCAATTTCAATTTTGTATCCGCTACTCTTTCTCTATGTTCTGCACATTTATTATTAAATTGTTTGAAGCGTAAACATGTATACAGGGTGTTAGGTAAATGGGTATATGAGCCGACACTAGCCCATGTTAACATGGGCATATAAATGGTAAGGTGAAGTCAGAAATTTGATAATTTAATTATCATCATTTTATTTTTTTAAATTTTCATACAAAATAAATTTTATAAAATCCGATATGTATGAAAAATAAAATAATTAAAATGAAGATATCAATTTTCTGACTTCACCATACCATTTATTTATGACGACCACGTTAACATGGGCTAGTGTCGGCTCATATACCCATTTAGGTACCTAACACCCTGTATACCTTTAAAGGCTTTTCCTTCAAATTACTATTTTGTTGTTTCTTTATTACAGTGTAGAGACCAAAGTTGTAACAAAGATGGGTTGTAACAAAGTCAGTTTCTCTGAATCTAAGATGAACCTAACTATCGAGCTAGCTTCGCGAATTCGTTGCTCTTTAGACACTCCACAGTTTTCAACTCGCTAACTGTCATAGTCTGGCGTGACCAGATCAAAATCGCTCTCAATGGTCCAATCCACGAGTGCACAAGAAAGGCTGCAGTGCGGGAGGAATGGCGACGAATTGTGAGGCTTGTCACCGGACGTGGTGTGACGACCACGACCACTCTGGCAAGAGTGTAGCGACGAAGAAGAAGAACTGTCATAGGCGCAGAGAATTCGGCTTTGTGACAACTCACCTTTATTACAACTCTCCTCGCTCTCCTCTATTTTTGAGCTTTTATACAGGTACTCTAGTCTCAGATCAAATTAATGTTATCATCATCATCATCATGATTTCAGCCTTAGGACGTCCACTGCTGAACATAGGCCTCCCCCAATGCTTTCTATGTTGATCGATTGGTAGCGGCC